>NW_022872718.1:0-37062 GCF_011750605.1 Drosophila busckii | reverse complement strand
TGAACTCGCCGAATACAAACACCATACACCATAGACCATACACAATTTGAAGCATCCAACCATAACGAAGAAACTTTCGAGGAATACTAAGAACGTTATGTCCTTGACTACACAACTGAATACACCGACCTAAATTGTTTAAGAGTAAATAGATCCTCACTTGAAAATCTAAATAGACACCGGATCAAACCTAACTACATTCAATCTGAATTAGTAACAAGCCCTATTCCAAATAAATAACCTTTCGAAGCGAAATTAGCAAATATATTCAACGTGACAGACGTTCCAATTAAATTTTTTCTCATTTGACGCCATTTTGGCCAACACAGAAAAAAATTGAATGACGGTCAACAATACTGTCAGTATCTCTATTAAAGAGCAGTAAGCAACATAAAACCACTGGCCGATCACCTAACAAAGGACCAGGATCGCAGAACCCAACGGCAAACTAGCCTATACTAACAACGTGACGGCAGAAATAAGCACCCGCTTGGACACCCCTACTGATTCGAAATTCTATCAATATCCAATGTCTCTTAAAGTGAAGTGAATAACCAAATCCCTCAAAAAGAAGAAGACGGCATCATTCTACCGGCCCGTGCCACACACAATGCACAGAGTAGTCATCGAATACACAAAATTGAACACCAGAAACAAACGAAGTAATAGCCCAACTAGGTAACAAGAAAGTCCAAGTAACACCAAACTGTACGCAACTGTAGAGCCGGACCTTATATATAAGACTGAGAAAAGACCGAGTATTAATAAGCCAGTGGTTAAAGTTGGGTTCTCTTAGCTTCGATGTGCCTACGCCCTTAGAGTCTTCTGTCAAGGTGTACTCCAAGATACGTCACTTCGTTTGCATGCGGAATTGTTTAGTGTAAGTGTGAGCGGTGGACAATTTTGGCTGTTTAGGGTAAACGTAACATTTTTTGCTTTTTTGTTGTTTACTTTTATTCGCCAGTCAGAGAGCTATTTCTCCACTTTGACCATATGAAGAGTCAATTGCGTTGATGCATGCATAGGGCACCTCGAACGGCTGATAATATCTGCTGTGTCAAGGACAACAGACATAGCAGCATTTCATTTCACTACAAATTTCGACTCAAATAAATTGTGTGTATTATTAGGAAGCGTTGCTCTGATCTTATACGTTAGTCCTTCTGGCCAGACTTTATCGAATGCTTGGGATACATCTAAAAATATTGTCGAGTTTCGAATGCGTTTCTTATTTTAGATGTTATGCGATTGACCTGCACATTGCAATCGTCGTCGCATGCAGACATGTTTTTATAGAACTCCAGAAAAAAAATATTGTAGCACAAATTAGCAGTTTTGTTGGGCCCACAAGATCTTTGCGGGTCCAAGCTACGCTACTGTCTGGCCGAGCGGAGGCAATCTTTTGGTCAGTTTAGCGGTAGGCGGTTGAGCGAGAAAGCGCGTTAGATTTCCTCCAACGTTAGGCACAGTTGTTAAATAAACCACCACACAATTAATGTTTAGTTTAATTCACATTTATTTTCAAGATGATTCAATGTTTAGAAGATTTAAGTAGTGCTTATTAACTCTAATACGCGTCTGTTCGGCACGATGCCCGGAAGGAAAGAGAGTTGAGTCAGGGACGGGAAGCGCCCAGGGCTAGATGCTTTAAGCGCCCAGGGACGAATTAAAACCAGGGCAAGGTCCTCTAAGTGCCCGCTTTCGGTGGTGGTAGGCTAATCCCACTGAAAGCTCAGCTTATCGACCCATCTGATCTGTGGGTCGTGCTGATTTCGTTACAATATAAACACCACAAGTTTAGAGTGCAGTAAGAGTGTATAACTATTGTAAAACGCGAAAAGACACTAAGTGCGATTAAAACGCACTAAATATTTAATTTATTGGTTATTAATTAATTGATTAATTAATAATTATAACTATAATTATTATTATTATAATTCTTAGATATGGATTTATCTGAGTCAGCAAGCATTTTTAAAAGAACTTTGATAGGCATGATAGTAGACTTATGGGTCTCTCTGACGATGGATTTGTGTGATCTTTGCCTGTCTTCTGTATAATTATTTTTATTGACTTTTTCCATCTCTCTGGCTTCTTCCCAGAAGAGTTGCGCGAGGGTGCAAACAAAACAATATGGGAGCTCAATAATCAATTTTGGCTCTATTTGGTCGAAGCATTGTGATTTTTGATGATGAGTGTAACGAAAGTTAAGAGTCACTTGTTAATGTTGGTATTGTGAATGCATTTGAGGCAGGATTTGGCTGAAACACATTTTCAAAGTGTCCTGCAAATGTTTTGGCTTTAACTTCATCACTGCGGGCCCAGCCGCCCAGTTGGTTTCTTATAGCCATCACGGTTTCTGTTGGTGGACACAGAGTTGGATGAGCTTTCCACAGTAAGTTTTTCGTAGAAGAGGATTATAGTTGCTGGATGTAGCGATGTTGACTATTTGCTTATTGTTGTTTACGCTTTTGGTAAGCCTTGCTGGTGGCGTCTTTAGCATATTTGGCGTGCATATGGGACCTGTGAGACTGCCATTCTCATCGTAGGCGTCGCTTTTCTAGAACGAGTTGCTCGATATGCTGATTTGAGTGTGCGGGCTGCGGTGACAAAATTGGACTCTAGTCTGTTGATAAGGCTGTCGACATCATCTTTAACGTTGAGTAGGATTTGCGTAAATGGTGTTCACACAATGTAAGTTCTTACATTTTTCATGTATAGCAGACATTTGGTTTTGTGTGGTGAATCTAGCGGTATGATCATCAGATTACTGGATGGTGAGTAAACTTAATAGGACGGGTTGACGTGGTCAGATGAGAGATCTGAGAGACTTTTCGGCCACTGATCAAATTTCGTGTATATTTTTGTAATTGCCGACCCCCCCGCTATTTAGTCAGGCGTTTTATTTGGGTGCTCTCGGTTTGGTTGGCTCAGTATTGTTGGTCTACCGAGAGGAAACGTCGGTCTAGATTTGTGGATTGATGCCTTTCGCTCGACCTGCTATTATTGCATTAAGAGCTGCTTTCCTTTGGAGTCACAAGGCGAGATCCCCAGTGTGTGTGCTCTTGCTTCGTAGTCTCTGCTGCTATAATGGTTCCTAGTGAGTCGAAAAACTGCATGATACCTCTCACTTATGGTGAAACGAGGCGTTTTATTCTTATTGTTGTGCCTTGTAAATAATTTTCTGCGAGATCCTTGTAGTGGTGATGTTTAATACAGTTTCTCATCGGGTATTCTCGTCCCACTGTGTGCCTTGCCCGATGGATGGTTTGTTGCATAGAATGTGTAGCCTCTTAAATTGGTCGTTAGATGTGTCTCTGACAGTAGCATGACGTCAATGTGTTGGTCGACCAGGAATTCAGATAACTCAAGTTTATGCTGTGAAACGGCATTAGCATTGTACGTGGATATATTTGGACTGATGTGATACTAACATTTATATCAAGAGGTTCTAATTACGCATTAGATCTTGAATAGTTGTCCGCATGAAAGATATGAACTCCATAATGCTTTGTTGTAGGCTATAGAACAGTACCTCAAGGTTATTTTGTTGGTGCTCCATAGACAAGTAATGGTTTGCCATTTTTATATGAGAGGGAGGTGCTTTTGGGTGCAATGTATTTGGGGCAGTTGGCTGATTTTAAAGCGCGTGCAAATATTCACTTTTTTCCTTGTTAGGGATGCGTAGTCAAGCGACGATCTGGTTACTGACGAAAAGAAGACGTCTGGGTATGATTTAGATGGTGTAATATATAAGGCAACCTCCTTAGTTAGCTGTGTGATTAACACCGCAATTGCTGCACCTTTTAGTACTAGAATCGTCTTTGCTTGCTGGGCAGTGTGCGGAATCGTGAAGCTGTCCACAAATTACGCACACCGGGCGGAGTGTGGACTATGAAGCTTAAGACAGCTTTGAATTTTATATCTCGAATATTACCCCGTACAAGGGAACTTATGTGGAAGTTGTTTGCAATTGAGCTTCTATAATTTCGCTCCAAGGGCATTGAACTTTCTCCCATATATTATATCGGAGGTGGCTTTGGCTTAACGGTGGGGTGGCTTAACGCCTTCTTCGGGCGGCAGATCATCTATTAGGTTGGGTTGTTAAGTGTTCGTTGAACTGCTTTCTATTGCTGCGGGGTCATTTTCGCTCTTGGCCATTAGGGGGCTTAGCTTCCGTTTAATTTGAATGTACCGATCCATTCCAGTCTGCATGAGCGGGGCATCGCTTACGTTGTTGGTCGAGGAGTTGGTTTTGCACAATGCACTCGGTGCTCTGAGACGGTTGAGCTGGAGAGCAAGAACGAGCTCGATCACTTGTTAAGTGCAAGTGGTGTCGAATTTTAGGTCAGGGTTAATTGACCGTTCGAAAAAGTACTGCATCATCAGTATTTTTAGTTGGCTCGGCCACGAAAGAGAAGTACGCGTTGTTTCGCTGAAGCGGAAGCCGGCGTTCGTCTTGCTTGCGCTGTCTTTGTTTACGAATGTCGTTTGATTCATCTTTTTATTTTTTGATATATTTTATTTATTTATAATTATTAATTATTGAATTAATTTATTAATAATCAATAAATTAAATTAAATATTTAGTGGGTTTAATCGCACATAGCGTACTTTTTTCGCGGTTTATACATAGTTATACACTCTCACTGCACTCTAAACTTGTGGGTCTGCATGTGACGACGATTGCATGTAGCAATTGTAAAAAGCATTTTCATTTGCATTAAATCGTTGTTTACACTTTAATTTATTTAGTATTTACTTATTTAGC
This sequence comes from Drosophila busckii, assembly GCF_011750605.1. Lineage (NCBI taxonomy): Eukaryota > Metazoa > Arthropoda > Insecta > Diptera > Drosophilidae > Drosophila > Drosophila busckii. The sequence goes on along the minus strand of NW_022872718.1, from coordinate 32,291 downwards.
AATGTATTTTAGTTTCGATATGTATTTTGACGTGCCAATTTATAAGCAAAATGCTAATATTATACTCGATATATGTGTCTATATATGCATATGAATAATGAATTAAATATGGTTCAGCTTTCGTTCGATAAGTAACCGTTTTTAGTCTGTAATATCGCAACTCCTCAAATGGATCAGAGTGCCAGAGTATTGTTTGAAAATATTAGTCCTCAGGATTTATCCAGATTTGACAATACATTTTCACTATGTCCGCCGTAAAAACATATTTGTGCGTCCTAAGTCGCAGCAAAATTGAAAATATGGAATTTTACACCGTAGGTCCTTTGTTTAGCAAGTCGTTGAGCGATTTTCCAGATGACGTAACTGTAGATGCATCGAAGACCACTCTTAATTTGGTTGTTGAGCTTTGTGTGCATCTCCTTCACGTGCCCAAAAGCTTCATATTCTTTCATGAACTCAACATAACTTGCCTTAGTTTGTGGATCTCGTATTAGCCGTTTTTCCAAGCAAAGGAATCGTCGTGTCGCAACACCACGACTCTCCCCCAAGCCTGAAGCATTATCCATAAATGGGAGCCAAACTATTGGTTTTTTGTCAGCTGCAGTTTGAATGTGTTGAAGAAAATGTTATACACATTGTTTCTCAAGTGGTGAAAGACATGGTGTCATGATAGTCGCTGACGAATCGTGTTTTAATTTTTCCGCCACAATCCATCCGAATTTGGTCTTTGCATTGACAGTCCTTTTCCCATCGCCAAATGTTTGTCCTGCTTTATTTCGTAGTAGTGTTCTGCTCCTAAAAGTAAATCAACCTTTCAAGCCTTGTCAAAGTTAGGATCTACAAGTTTCCAACGAGAAATATCAATTGACTGTCCTGGATGATCTGCAACAATGTGAGGCAATACAATGGCCTCGTAATCGAGAGTTTAAATAGTTGTGCTATGTTTTGAGTATAACATTAACACGTGCCTTTAATGTTTGTGTTCGTCCGCCAATTCCATTTATTTGTAGCTCTGTTTTTTTAACATTGAGAGCTTATATTTTTAATGCTCTTTCAGATATTACATTGACTTGTGAGCCTGAGTTAAGTAAAGCTCTGAATTCGGCCATTTGTCCATTGTTGCCTTCAATAATCACTCGGACAGTGGCTAAAAGTACATACTGTACCAATCTGAGTGCATGTGCTCTTTTTTTTGTGATTTATTTTATCACTGCTGGTAGCCTCCAATGTAAGGAACCGATGCTCCAAGAATGTCAAGAACTGATCCAGTTTTGTAGTTGCCTCGACTCTACCACTGCTAGTTCCTACATCATATGAGTCTGACGATCTAATTTACTTGTCAAACTACATAAAAGCATTGGATCCCAATTTTCTGTTTGAATTCCAATGTTATTCAATGCAGATAATATTTCTTTCATATCATTTGTTATTGATGGTTGGTCCAATATTTTTTGGATTAATGCGTTACTTACCACTCTTTTGTTACTAAAACGCTCTTGTAGCATATTCTATGCTGTTAAATAATATTTTTTGTCGGTTAAGGATAGATGGCGTTTTAAATGCTCAGCATCTCCAGTGATGCTAGTTTTTAGGTACCACATCTTTTGAATGATGGGTAATGATGCTTCACGAATCATTTTCTTAAAGATGTAATGAAATTGCTGCAGTTTTAAGTAATCCCCATTCATATTGGGAATTTCAAACTTCAAACAAGGCAACGAGACATGCATTTGACGTGTTCGTGGAAGTAGGTAGGACGGGAAATACCTTCGTCGCATGTCATAGTTTGGACTGCTATGACGGCGTCTTCAGCTGCTAGGTATCTCTTGTCGTTATATCCAATTTTTGCTGGATCTTCAAATTTTTTATAAATTTCAAGATGGATGGTTGTTATCTTATCTTAATATTGATTTATGATCATGGCTAAAATCCTTGACGAGTTTTGTTCGTCATTTTGTTCATGATGGGCTCCAGAATATCCAGCAGAACCTTTTCTTCACGACTCATTAGCTCCAACTCTAATTCCTCCTCAGAGGAAGTAATACTATATCCAGTATCCATTTGTATTGCAGATAATTGCTTATGAAACTCTCCTTTATAAGCAACAACCAAATCCCTTATTTGGTTAAAAACAAAAAATATTTTTAAACTAATTGTGCTCAATTTTAGCACCTTCTGTTTTACTTTGTACTTCTGTATTCTCTTTTGCGAACGTATCCCGCAGCCTTATCAGATTCTCAATGCGTACTTGGAAGTAGTCAAGCTGTTGTTTTCGCTTAGGCGAGTTCTTTTTGTAATACCTTATTACGTTTTGAATTTCTTCGCCTGTTATCAATTGCCTGTCCAGCAAGGTGGTGATACTCGATGATGCAAAAGTGTCCAGTTCCTTGCAGACGCCGATGATATTGAGATGTCACCGCTGCATTTTCCGCTACCCAAAAGGAGTCAGCCAGAGTGGGTCTGGCGGTAAATGAGGGCAAGATGAAGTATATGCTGTCTACGAAGAAGGACGCGCGGCGCCTTGGCTCCCACGTTCTAGCGGATAGCTATACTTTCGAAGCGGTCGAGGAACAACAAGCTGACAAGCTGACTACCCTGAGGAACTTCAGACGACACAGACACTGGATTCGAAACCGCTGACTTAAAAACTACCTTTTAAATTTTGGTAGTTAGGTAATTAGATACCCACTTCAAAAATTCTTGGGAAACCCAATCATAGTTAATTTATTTATTAAAGGACGATGATTACCGGAATCGAATGCTTTACTAAAGTCAGTATAAATAACGTCAGTATGCATTTTGTTTTGAAAAGGTTTAAATACCCTTAAAGAAAACTCAAGTAATTTGGTGGAGGGAAACTTACGTTTCCCAAAATTGTGTTGATAAGGTGATGTACTTGAACTTCAGAAATGCATAAGTTATGAAGTAATAATTTTTTCAAAAAGTTTAGATGTAGCAGACAATTTTGTAATACCTCTATAGTTTTTTACGTGACTTTTAGGGCCATTCTTATGTAACGGAATAATGAATGATTCTTTCCAGACTGAAGGCAATGAGCAAAATTTAACGCAATGCAAAAAGCCGATGTAAAATTAAGTATATGGAACCGGCGCTATATCTAAGTATGCAACCTTCTATGCCATCTAGTCCTGGAGTGAACACTGGTTTAAATATATTTAGATCACATAATATCGATAAACACAGGCTCTGCAATAAAACTAGATTATGGTACGTTATAAGTGATGAGTCGCTGCTAACTGAATAAGTTGTTTGAAAGAAGTCTGCAAATTGATCGGCTGGTAACTGATTTTCATATGAAACTGAATTTGGTATTAAAGAAGATTTACGTTTGGAATTTACAAAATTAAAGAACTGTTTAGGATCATGAGCAAACTGAAGCCGACATCGACATAAATAATCATTGTAAAGTTGTACGGTTGTAGACGGTCGACAAGTGGTGATAAACTAGATATTTCAGGCTTTAACCAGGTTTCAGTGAAGGCAACATTATAATCATAAGAAATACTATCTATATATAGTTTAGCGAATTTTGACTTAATTTTTAGTTTTAAATGTAAACTCTTTAATAAACAAGTCTTGTGACCAGAAAGAAGTACAACAAATGGTGTCGAATAATTATGGTGGCATATTGAATTTAAATGATGATATCTCTCTTAAAAATTTAAGATTTTTCTATAGTAATAAGGGGTTAATAATCTTTGCTTGAATGTAAGCAGTTACATCTTCAACCAAAAGTATCCGGGTGATGCCTAGAGATAAAAACTTGTTTCATCTAATAAGGGAGCTGACCGGGGAGTATGGAAACTATCAGTGGGCGGCGACCTAACAATCTTTCTAACAATTTTAGATGACGGACCAGCCTCGTCATCATTTATAACTCTGCTAAGGTAAACTGGAGTAACAGGAGTTACTGGATAGCTAACCAATGTTAGATCGTTAGTTTTTTTATGTGTTACAGCCGTCACCAACTGAGAGTCGTCTAAAGCTTTAAGAGCTTTAAACTGCGTCTCCATGCATATAAACTCATCATTGAGTTTATTAAAGCTCTTTCGCAGAGCATAGAAATTAAGTTTAGTCTGTCGCATAAACTTAGACATGTCGGCCTCGGCTTCACGGCAAGATTCGCAAGATCAAGTTAAGCCGGTCTTATTGACAATCGAATCTTTAACCCTAATTGTGAAACCTGCGCACTTGACATGTATAAATTTATCGCACAGCCAGCAACTGATGCAATCTGCATTTGCATCGCTTTGGCATTTACAATTTTTAATGCAGCAAGCGAACATGACGACAAAAAGTATATGCTTTGCGAAAGGGTAAATAAGTAACAAAAATTTTAACAGTTAATGCAACGAATGAGAGCGCACGACTAAGAGAGTACGTTAGATGAGAGCGTTAGTTATTTTAATGCATGAGCGCAATTACAAAAAATGCAACAACAAACACACACTATTCCAAGCACCGTTCTAAAAATAGAAAAAGCACAAAAACAGAGTGAGTAAGCAAATGAGAGCGTATAAAGGGTCACTCAAACCAACAATAACAATACAACAATAAACCGCGAAAACAATTGTTAGTTTATTTATGCAATTGAAACAACTCAACAATAAATACTTTTACCAATCTTAATGTGCACTCTTTCACCGTGAATATCACAATTAAAATGCTAGTTTAACAGATAAAAAGACACAGATCAATTAAATATATATGAGATAACAAAAAACACGTCCGTTAACAGCGAAAACTAAGTACGAATCTACAAAACTATTTCAAATTTAGCCTGTGCAAAAATTCATTATGCTTCTTCTTAAATAAATTCTTGGTTAGCACGTCTACTATCATATTATTTGTTGAAACATACTTCAAAAAGATATGGCCTTCCTTGACTACTTCACGCACAAAATGATATTGTATATCAATGTGCTTGGTCCTAGCATGATATACAGGTTTTTGGCCAACTGCTTCGCACACACTACAGCACCGTTGGGATGATCTCTGTACCACAGACAACTTCGATGATTAGCCGGCGCATCACGATTGCTTCCTTGCATGCTGTCGACAATGCCATATACTCAGCTTCCGTCCTGCTGAGTGTCACGCTGCGTTGCTTCTTTGACTTCCAATATATCGGACCACCAGCAAGAAAATATACACAGGCAGTATATGATTTGCAGTCAACCTGGTCTCCTGCCCAATCGGCGTCGGCAAAGCCTTCGAATGGCCTTCCAACCTTGTTATAGTGTATGATACACTGAAAACAGTGAAAATCAAATCTTTGCTTACGCTTAGCTTTATTAACTTATTTTTGTTGGAGACTGTTCTCATATTTCCAAATTTTGTAGTTGCATACTTGTTATATATGGTTAAAACAAAGGAAGTGAGTGAATTTACACTACGGTGTTAAAGATGCCTTAACGGTTTTTTTTTAACAAATTGTCGCTATCCCTCTGATAATATTAGCCTAAATTTTAATGTGGCCGGACTTCCCTTATTTAAAAGTTCACGTGAACTAAATTGGCCCATTTTAATGAATGTAACAGGTACAAATACAGTTTTAGTAGCTGGCCTTTATGTTGGAAATTCAAAGCCTAACGATCCAAATAGTTATTTAGAAGAATTTTTTAGCGAGTTATTAGATTTGATTTGGGATGGAATAGTATTTCAAGGCCGAAAACTCAACATTACTGTTAGAGCTTTCATTTGTGACGCACCAATCCGTGCACGTCACAGCTCGTCTTCGCTGTAGCGTCTGCAGCGACGCCGTGGCAGCGTCTGCAGCGTCGTTTGTATGGCGCGTCAGCACGTGCACCCCGCTGTCTATATTGAAAATTGAAATGTAAATAATTCCGATCATTCTGAAATTTTCACAATCGGTCGAAAACTATGACTAGGAAATTTTTTTTGATTTTAAGATTTTTTTCAGATTTTTAATGATTTTTTTACTGCCTTATATAGTTTTTTTTCGATTTGCGGGAGAGGGGGGAAGAAAGCAAAAAAAAAAATTAAAAAAAGCGTAGTGTCCTGGATATAGGAGCAGCTACATACCAAATTTGGTTGCTCTAGCTCTTATAGTTGCTGAGGAACACCCACTCATACAGACGAATAGACGGACGGACGCGCGGACGACAGACGGACATGGCATATTATATAGTTGCTGAGAAAGAGTTGCTCAAACACATAGCTATATCGACTATATCTCCACGCCTCCTTCTCCCTGAGTACATACATATTTGACACTATCATAATACCGCTTTTCCATTTTTTGACAAAAATGTCAAATTATAAAAAGGAATTCACCCAACAGATCTACGACAGAAGAATAACATAGAATACACTCCATGATTAACAATAGTCTTGCCAGACGTTGCAATACATACTCTTCCCTAAAACATACGACCGGAAATATTCAAATGTGATGAATTTCCTGGCCGCAATAAATAATTTAATTTAATAAAGAAAGACAAAATTGATCTCATTTTATTTGAACAATATACACATTATTATTATTATTATTATTATAGAGAAATTACCGGCAATTACAAAGTGCGCGCAATTTTTGGTTTGTGTTAAGCAATAGCTGCATTGGCCTTCTGCTTAAATCTTATGTTGTGATAAGTAACAATATTGGTTTAACAATAGAATTTATAGTACAAATAGTTAATAAGTATGATAACAAGTCTATATATATATGAATGTTTCTATTAATTCTAGTTACTTAAAGTAAGATTAAATTTATATGCTATTGTAAAGTTTTATGGATTTCAGAAATTGAATTGTTGTAACTATATTTTTGGGATCTACTATTTCTTCTAGGGTTTTTTGGAGGAGCTTTTGTCTATGTTCTGTGTAAAGGGGGCATTCTAGGAATATGTGGTGTAGGGATAGGTTGTGATTGCATGGTTGGCATGTGGGATGAGGTGTTTTGTCAAATAGGTGGCTGTGTGTCAGTTTAGTGTGTCCGATTCGAAGTCTCATAAATTTTATGATGTCTATTCGGGAGATTGTTGGGTTTAAAGTTTCAATATTGTTTTGCTTTTTTGGGTTGATGAGCTTGTAGTGTGGAGATGTGTTGTTCCAAACTAGCTCGTATTGGGTTTTCATGTATTTACTAATGTATTTAAGCGTATCTGGTATGTTGTGGTTTTTTTCTAATATTAATGGCAATGTAAGTGCTTGCTTAGCAGCTTGGTCTGCAAGCTCGTTTCCAATAATGCCGCAGTGTCCAGGGACCCATATCAGAGTAAATTTGTGTTTGTATTTTGATATAATTTTTCTAATTTCTAATGTGTAGTAACTATGGTTGTTAGGGTTTTCTAGTGCTGTAAGAGCTGCTAGTGAGTCGGAGCATATGGCAAATTTTCCTTTTTGTTTTTCCGCATATCTACATGCGTAGAGAATTGCTGATATTTCAGCAGTGAAAATAGAGGAATAAGGTGGGAGCATTTGCTGGGTTATGATGTCTTGTGTGGAAGTTACACTGAAGGCTACTCCGCTATCGGATTTAGAGCCGTCTGTGTATAGGAAAGTATGTTGTTTGAGAGAATCTTTAATTTCTAGGAATTTTTGATAGAATACTATCGGAGATGTGTTGGGCTTTAATGAGATGTGAAGGGATTTATTTATGTTAGAGAAGTTAAAAGCCCACGTTGGAGTGGTTTCTTTTTTATTTATTATGGGGACGGGATAAAGTGATATCGCATTGCACTGGTCAATAGTATTCTTAATTGTTGATAACAGTTTTGGTATTCTTTCCGCTTTTGAAATTTTTTTAATGACTTGTTCTAATGGAGTTTTTTTTGCGGTGGATATGATTTTAAAGTTTTTTAATATGGCGTGTTTGGTTCTGTGTTCTATTGGCTTTATGTTGGATTCGTATAGTAAATTGTTGATTGGAGAGGAGCGAAAGGCTCCGAGTGCCATTCTAACAGCTGAGTGGTATATGGTTTTAATTTTGTTTATTTTTGATTTGGGTGCTCTACCGTATAGGAATAACCCAAAGTCAATTTTTGACATGATAATTGAGTTAATTATATCTAAGATGGTTTTAATGTGACAGTTAAAACTAGTGCTGCAGAGACATTTTATAATATTTAGCCTTTTAGCTAATTGTATTGCTAGTTTTTCTATGTGTGCGTCCCATTTATATTTATTCGTTATAGTAATACCTAATATTTTTAAAGTTGTTTCATTTTTTTGGTTCAAACTGCTAAGTATACTAAAGTTGCATTTTTTCTTTCGACAAATATGTAAATGTCTTGATTTTGGTATAGAGAGGCTGGCTCCAGAGTAATTACACCATTCTTGTATGTCTGTGAGTAGTGGATTTATGTCTAAAGTTGTTTCTTTCTTTTTTTGTCTCCTTATTATTGTATAATCGTCGGCGTATGCAGTAAATTCGAATGATTTGTGTAGTCCTATAATTCTATTAAGTTTGTTATAGGCAATTGCAAAAAGGATTACAGATAGTGGTGATCCTTGAGGGATTCCATTCTCTAGCGGTAAAGGTTGGGATTGTGCGTTTTGGGTCTGAACACAAATTTTTCTATTAGTTAAGAAGTTTATTATGTATTTAATCATTTTTGGCCCTAGTTTCCAGTCAACGAGCTCGTCAATTATAGTATGCATTCCTATTTTATCAAATGCTTTTGAGAAATCTAGTGAGATTATAGAGAGGTGGCCCTTTCTGGATAGGGTGGTGGTAGTCAGGTAGTCTAGCATTGCTAGAGAATCTGATACCGATTTTCCCTTTCTGAAACCCATCTGACGACTATCGAGTAGCTGGCTGTTGTTAACTAGCCACCATAGTCTTTTAGATATTATTTTATCCATGACTTTGGATAGGCAGCTATTTAATGATATGGGTCGGTAAGAGGTTATTTCGGTTTTGTTTGAGTCTGCTTTTAATATTGGTATTATGTTACTTATTTTAAACTGTTGTGGAATATGTGCGTTAAGTATATTGTTGTAAAGGTTGAGCAGCCTTTGCATTACAGAATCTGGGAGGTTTTTAATCATTGGGTAGCTGATGCGGTCCCTGCCTGGTGTTTTGCCTTTAAGTTGGTTTATGGCGCTTTTAAGTTCGATAATCGAAATATCGCATTCTAAGGGTTGGGTGAGAGGGGATGTGTTGTGAGTGAAATAGTAGTTTAAGTTTTCTTTGTGTGCCCTAAATGTGGAATGAAAGTTATTGTTGAGTGAGGCTTTTGACCAGAATTCGCACAGGGTTTTTGAGATATCATATTTGTTTGTATAAGTGTCTGCTGCGTTATTTGGGTTAACGAGGCAATGAATTGGGATATGGGTTTTGAGGCCACAGAATCTATTGATTTTTTTCCAAATTTTTGGGATTGGGGTTTGTGGGTTGATGTCTGAAGTGAATTCGTATAGAGCTTTGCGTTTTTTTATTTTTATTTCCCGTTTTAGTGTTGCATTAGCTTTTTTATACGCGATTATGTTGGTTGTGTTTATATTTTGGCACATGTTCCGCCAGGCTAATATTTTATTGGTTTTTAGTTTTTGCAGATCTTTGTCCCACCAGGGGACTTGTTTGGATGAATTTGGGTGGTATTGTGGTATGGATAAATGTGCGCTGTGTCTTATTATAGAGCAGAGATGAGCTGTTTCTTGGTTTATTTGATGGCTGGGTGGTCTGTCGTCGGAAGATTGCTTACTTAAAATTTGGTAAAGGGGCCAGTTGGCTTTGTCTATATTAAACTTTGGTTTAATGACTGAGGAGTCAGTTATTTCACTTTTAAAAAGTTCGATTGAGATCGCGAAGTGGTCGCTTACTGAGAGGTGACTGTCGATTGTCCATTTAGAGTATAAGGTTAGTTCAGGAGAAGCTAGGGAGAGATCAATATGTGTAAAGGTGTGGTGTGTGGTGAAGTGGGTGGGTGAACCATTATTGAGTGTGGTTAGTAAGGATTGGTTTATAAATTTAAACAGTATATTTCCTCTTTTGTTACTTTTTTGTGATCCCCAGCTTTTGTGCCAGCTGTTAAAATCACCTGTTATTAAGAGAGGGGTGTCAATATAGTTGTAAGTATCTTGTAATTCTTGTAATGTAAATGGTTTGTTCGGGGGAATATAACTGGAGATTATAGTAAATTTAATTTTTGATTGTACTGTAACAGCGATTGAGTCAAAATTTATATTACGAATTTGGGTTTGTTGTTGTTGCAAGGAGTTGTGAAGTAGAAGAGCTACCCCTCCATAAGGGTTTCTCGAGTTGTTTATGTGGTAAAGAGTAAAGTTTATTGGGATGGGAATATTATTGGTAGAGTGGAGGTGGGTATCTTGAATGGAAATTATTTTAGGGTTCTTGTTTTTTATAAGTGTTTGTAAGTGGTTGTAATTATTGAGGTATCCATTTATGTTTAATTGTAATATTTTTAGCATGTTAGAAATAAGAATATAATGTTAAGGTTTCTTTAAACTAGATTAATATATATTTTTTTTTTTTGGATTTTATAGGTCGAGTTCTTCATCAGTACTCATGGTACTCGTGTGATCGGATATCTTGTTCTTGGTTTTCTTTTCGGTTTTGGTTTTTTGGTTGTTTTTTTCTTTTGCTTTCAGGTGAATTCCTAATTTATTTGATTTAGCATTGAATATTTTAAGTTTTAGTTCGTCGGAGAGTTCAGAGCGTGCTGAGTATTTTGATGTTGATGCAGTGGTGTCCATGGGTTCTTCCGGGGAGTCTTCGTAGGTGATAATTTGTCTTGTAGTATGATTCGGGGTTGATGTGTCAGTTTTTGATGCTTTAGTTGTGTGCGTTGTTGTTTCTGTAACTGGTGTTTTGTGCGTTGGAAGTGCTGCTTTCAGGGCGTAAGGTATTGGTGGGTGAGTGTGACGTGTGTAGTAAATCAAGCGGGCTGTCTTGTGGTCCACTTTTTGAATTGTTTTGATGGCAGTCAGTTCTTTTTGTTTTATAAAGGCGGGGCATGATTTGTCCATTGCGTTGTGGTGTTTAGTTTCGTCATCTTCGTATTTACAGTTGATGCAGGTTTGAGTATTGGTGCATGGCTCATCCTCTTTTGTGTGTTCTTTTTCGGAGCAGTGGGCGCATATTTTAGGGCTTTTACAATAGACGGAGGGGTGTCCAAATCTAAGGCAGTTGAAACATCTCATAGGGGGTGGGATGTAAGGTCGTATGTTTATTACTTCATACCCTATCCATAATTTGTCAGGTAGGGTGATTGTTGCAAAGCCTGTTTCTGTCTTTTTATTGTTGTCGTTGTTGTCTTTTTTTAAGATTTTTCGGACCTCAACAACATTTTGAGGTTTTAGTTCTTCTAAGATTTCTTTTTCTTCTATATTTCGTAAGTCATTGGAGTAGATGACTCCTTTAGAGGTGTTGAGATTTTTGTGTTCCTCAGCGCGGACTGGGAAGTCGTGAAATGTTTGTAATTTAAGCAATTTTTTGGCTTGTAAAGAGTTTTTTGTTTTGATTAGGAGAGTTCCCGATCTCGTTTTTTTACAAGTTTCGACTGCACCGTTACAAGCATAATCTACCACTTTTTTAATAAGGAATGGGGATACATTTTCAAATGTATTATTGTCTGTTCTATTAATTATAATGTATTTTGGTTCACTTGTTATCATGTTAATCGTTGTCAAGGGTCGGTCGGGTGGTCGAGACATTGCGATGTCGTTGGGCTCGGGCCCTGCCACGCGGAGGATTTGGCATCACTTTGATGAGATTATTGTGAATCCTATATTTAGTTAATATTTTGTGTATTGCGGCCATTATCATGCGTGTGATACAACGATGGAAGCAATAGTGTATCGCTGTGCTAGAAAATCTTATAGTATAATCGACCCTAAATGTAGTAAACCTGTTCACATTTACGTATAACACGTCAACGTGATGCGTATGGCAAACGAGTGGTCATGATGCACTCTGCAGACGCGTCTCTTTTTACTCCCTGAAAATGTCAGCGTGAGGATACCTTCGTGATGAAATCTACTCATCGATGAGTATTGTATTGCCAGTTCTGATACATAATATATAATTTAGCTGCTACACGAGGCTTTCATAGCTGAGCGAGAAGAGAGAGTCACTGGAGCTGCTGGACGAGAGACCCCACCACCAGCACGGAGAACCTGGTAAGATTTATATTAATCCGATTAATCGTGTTTTAAATTAATATCTCTATTCATCCTTTTATTATCTTAGCTCAACCACAAGAAAATCAATCTAATATGGCAATAGTATTAGAAAAACTTGATCGCCTGACAACAGAAATTATTTGCACTGCGATCTGAAGTCGCAACTATAAAAGCAAAGATTTGCGCGCATGTCTCCAGAGCGAAGAAATATTTACCACTGCAACCCTTGGAGTCTATGGATGATTATAGGAAATTCGAAGATTCCTTGAAAGAGGATTGTTTCTTAAATAATATTGTATGTATTTGCATAATAATCTTCACTGGATATATTATTTGCTAAACATGTTTTTTTTATAGATTTCCTGAAGTCGTCTGAGGGGTCGTGCGACAAATTTATTCGTTGTTCCTGGCGTCTATTAATGACTGACGAGGTAGCCATGCAGTGCTCTTGGCGTGGCACAGAATCACAGAGCGTTAGAGGCTTCCGCAGTACGCTCGCTATTCGCAGTATGTATTATTGTATGCAAATTTCACATATATGTAATTACATTTTTAATAGAAATCAACTTATACAATTTCATTGTTTTTGCATTAGAAGATGCAGAGTTTGACAGAATGACTCAAAAATTATTCCAGTGCGCAGGGTATTGGCTGTCAAAACTAACAAGTCCATGGACTCCAAAAAGAACTGATTAAATACATCAATATAAGAAGCAGAGATATTTGAACTGAAATGCAAAATTTTATGTTCATTTTATAATTTAATGCTTAAAATTACAGCTATATATGTACGATTTATTGTGTAGTTTCGTCTTTCTTTGTTGCTGTCATCTTAAACGCTGCCCATCAAATAGTGTCTCAGCTTTTTGGTTGCAAGATATGCCGCTTTCACTTCAAGACAATAGCTGTGGAGTTTTTCATCTTGTGGGGTCGTCTTCTTATTTAAAAACAATACAGGGTGCCAGTTGTTGTCATGTTGTTGAAGAAGTGTTGCACCAAAGCCATATTTTGACGCATCCACATCCAATTGAGTTTTCGCATTATTCTTAAATATTTTCAACACTGCACTATGGTCCCAAAGTCGATTTTTTTTTGGCATAAAGTCGAAATTTCAATGTAAGAATTTTGAATTTATACTATTTAAAAAATGTATAGTTTTAAGTTAAGTTTTTTGTGAGCTCTTAAAGTCAGCAAATCAATCAGATGCTTAAAACAAAAAAAAATGTATTATTTTTACATGATTTTAGTTTTTGTCACAATTAAATATTTTCGCGTCAATTAAAATAATTTAACAATGTAAAATGAAGATAAAGGTATGTATAATCTTTTTTGAATAGTATTTTTATGTGTAGTCCTAGTTTTTTTTGTTGTGTATGCGTGTATTGCTTATTTGGAATTGTGTAAAAAATTTAAATTCGTTCTCCACCTTTCGTAGAGTGTAACTAACAAGCTGAGGCTTACTGAGAAAAACTAATAACATACGTTTGTTTTTATAAGTATCGTATTTGGCCGCGCAGTAATAGTTGTCACCGTTTTTCCCCCTTTTCGAGAAAAGCTCACATGTTGCAGGTGAATTTTTAATCGAAAATTGTTGAAAATTAGTACTATGTGCGCGGTAACTTGGCGTTTTCCAACAATAAAAATTATAACGAATGACCAGTGCACTATGGTCCCAAAGTCGATTTTTTTGGCAGAAAGTCTCAAACTATTTTAAATTCTGCGTCTTTTCTTAGCACCTGAGTCAATAGTTTGGTTAACAGAGCATAGTCCTTTATAAATTTTCTGAAGTATCCAGTAAGTCCTAGAAATGCTTGAACACCTGTTATGTTTTTTGACAACGGAAAGTTTTTTACATTATGACCATTTCTCTCTTTGTAAGACATCCTTAATGTTTGTTAAACATTAATCAGCTGAATTACCAAAGATAAGGATGTCATCTACATATATTTCCCTAACGCCTTCGTTGATTAATGGTTGAAATGTATGTAGCGAACAAATACAGCTGGCGAATTACAAAATCCAAATTGTGCTCTGTTGAACTCATACAACCCTTCTTTCGTTACAGCGAATTTTCGACATTGTTCCAATATTGCAACGTGAAAATACCCATTTCTGAAGCATTTCGCATTTTTCTCCAGAACTTCTTCCTACCAACTGGAACTTGGGAATCTTTACATTACTTGAGAATTTAACTTGCGAAAATCTACGCAGAGTCTGTAGGATCTATCTTTCTTCTTGGCCAGAACTACTTTGCTCGACACATTAGAAGTAGATTCTATAATAATACCCTCCTTTTGTCATTCTTCTACTTGTTTTCGTACAAATTCTCGTTCTGGTACTGACAATCGGCTTAGACTTTCTCGGAAAGCAATGTTATCGATAATAGGGATAATGTTGATCAGGATCGATAATATAGTTGTTGATCAGCTTATTGATGGGTTCTACATATTTCGGTTCCACGGTCCATTGACAACATTAACATCATTATTTTCTTCATCGGGTTTTTCTTGTTCTTGTTCAAACGAATAACCATTGGCATCCAACTTGACTATAAACTTCTGAAGAAAATCGAATACAATTGATAAGTCGACTTTGAGATGCGCATCCGGAACAACAAGGAATGTGTGATTTGTGACCAGTCCATCAACTTCAACTTTTTTTTTCGAAAATTCGCCCAATACTGATGTAGGAACGTTGCCCAATCCAAATAGTTTTATACAATTCTTTTTTAACTTTTGATCACCGAATGTCTTTTCATATTTATTTTTACGCATTATTGACACATGTGCTCCAGTATCGATTAAGCATAACATGTCCACATTTCCAACTTTAATTTCTTTAACACGATTCTGTTTCATGACAACATTCACCACTTGTTTCTTATTCGGGCATAGTTTTGCTATATGTCCTACACCACTCATTTAAAACATTTTGTTTCTTCTTTGCAGTTTGCTCTTTTGTGCTCAGTAGACCCACAGTTATAACAATGCTGTTGTTGTTGCTTGCGTTGCACTTGTTGTTTTTCACCCGATTTGTCAAATTTTTGATTTTTGTTAAACGACCTGATTTTGGTAACAGTTTTTACTAGTTCATACCGCATTAATAGTTCTTTAAACAAAGTCGCACTGTACAATGGGAACTTTAAATCATCACGCACTTCTAAGCCATCCACTATGTAGCTTATAATTGACCTTTCTTCGATCTGTATTTTGCAATAGTTTGTGTACCTCTGCACTGCTCAGCTCTTTGTCAAATTCTCCAATTAAAACGGCACACAACAATTCATTATTCGCACTGTTATTGTTTCTAAATATAACTTTGCAGTACCGGTTATTTTATTTCGCATTCAAATTGAACACCCACTGCTGCCCTGGGATCGAGCTACCTTCAAAATCAGCAACAACTTTCACAAATGCATTAATTGTGATATTGTTTTTGCTTTAATTATAATTGCACTTCTCTGCCAACATTGTAATTAGCGCCGCCAAATCACTATTATGCACATGTGTGTGTGTTTCGTCGTCCCACTTTTTATTTTCACCAACACTACTGCTTATTTCTTCTTCATTGTACTTTTCTGCATTCGTTTTTTTCACTTCTGCTAGAACATTCTTTACTTTAGGTTTTTTTGCTAACATATCATGTTCTGCTATCTCGTTGTCACCTTCATGATTCGCTTTATTGCCTGTGCGCCGTATTGCGAATTTGCTGTTCATTTCGTGGCATGGGAGCTGGCCAAAACGGTAGCTCAAGAGCATGCCGTTTTGTTGGTGTAATAGAAAAGTAGGCTGCTCTACTCCCAGGGTCACCAGCTTTTCCCCACTCGTCTCCGTGCACTTCAGCACTGCCCAGGTGTCCGGGAGAAGGTCTGTATTCTGGCCCTTCAAGACGTCCACAGACGTCTGCTCCCCTTCACCTTACGACCGCGGTATATTCAATGTTATTATCTCCAGTTCCTTATGCTGATCGCTAATCAGCATTGTCTCCATACTGGTCAGTTTCTCTTTGGCCAGCCGTCTGCGTGGGTAGTCCGTGGCCATGATGCCCACCGTAACTGATTTTGTGGCACTGGCGTAGGTCACCCGCGGTCTATTCGTACTTTGACTGACCTCCGTACGACACTCGCCCCTACCCTTGGGCTTTTCGGGGACTGCTATCTGTTGTCGGCCTCGCTCAGACCTTTCCTCAGCGGATCGTCTAGGCCACCTGGCTCGCCAAGCCCCGGCCCTCGTCAAAGCTTTCGGTCCAGCGGTACTGGCCCGTGGACCTGAGGCTCGTGCGTTGCTGTGCGTCGCACCCCCGCCTGACCCTATCGTCGTCCGTGTGGCAGTAATACCGCCAACCACTTGGGTTGTGAAAACCCCTGCCTCTCGTGGAATGTCGTGCCTAGGGGGCGAGCCCCGCTTGGGTTCTTGCCCCTGCGCGGTTGGAGGTTACCACCCTGGTCCAGAGCCCTCTCTTCCATCCGCTCTGCTAATTGTGTTGCGGTTAATTCCCGTCTAGAATTGTTGTTATTTTACTGGTCATATAAATTCCACGAGTGTAGGGGAACGAAGGTCCGCCGTGCCATGCCACAGTCATCGAAGCAGCCAGGTATTGATGAGGCTCCGTAATAATACAGTCAGTTAACCAAACTAGCTAATGAGCACGGGTCGCGTGACACTCTGGTTTGGGCTGGTTAATTATACTTATATGAGAACCACCCCATAGCATTTTATCCTTCCCCGCCAAGCATAACCTCTAGCCATGATGCGGGCATAGAGAGCATAGTCTCAGATGGTTCTATACACCAATCTTACCTAGACACTGCATTGCTTAAGGCGAGCAAGTGACACTAAATTACCTGGTAACAACCTGAGACAATGCAGTGTCCGTTGCCCAGCCTCGTGGAGGGTTCAGATAGACAATAGTCTAGCGATGTCGGAGGAGGAGCCATTCCTATAGAAAATGGAGAGCACCAGCGTGGCACAGGTCAACCTGCATCATGCGAAGGCAGCCTCGGCTGTCATAGCGAGGTTGACTACCCAGGCTGGCCTGTGGGCTGCAGTTGCTCGTCCAAGGAAGCCTGGACCGTCAGAGGTAGAAATGCGGTACTGAACGACAAGAATGTAACAGATATTAGCAGGCCAGTCCTCTAATAGAATGGAGAGCACCAGCGTGGCACAAGTCAACCTGCACCACGCGAAGGCAGCCTCGGCTGTCATAGCGAGGTTGACTACCAGGCTGGGCCTGGGGCTGGTGCTCGTCCAAGAGCCGTGGACCGTCAGAGGTAGAAACTGCGGTCTGAACGACAAGAATGTACAGGTATTAGCAGACTGTCGCGAGACTAAATCAAGAGCTTGCATTTTGATAAATAAAAACACGAAGGCAGCCTCGGCTGTCATAGCGAGGTTGACTACCAGGCTGGGCCTGGGGCTGGTGCTCGTCCAAGAGCCGTGGACCGTCAGAGGTAGAAACTGCGGTCTGAACGACAAGAATGTACAGATATTAGCAGACTGTCTCGAGACTAAATCAAGAGCTTGCATTTTGATAAATAAAAACATAAATTTCTTGTCTCTCTTAATTCCTCAGAAAAGACCTTGTAGCAGAGCAAATCACTGTCGGGCCGAGTTCGAGGAAACTAGTGGTAGCATCAGCCTACTTCCCACCACTTGAGGTGCAGTCTCTGGTGGGCCACTGCAGCAAAAAAAAACTGCCACTATTGCTGGGGTGTGATGCCAACGCACACAGCACAACGTGGGGCAGCACAGAGGATGATAGAAGGGGTGAGTACCTTCGCAATTATTGTCTAGACAAAGACCTAAGCGTCTTAAACGTCGGGTCTGAGCCCACGTTCGTTACTAAGAGCAGAGCAGAGGCTCTGGACCTAACGATAGGCAACAGATGACTCTGCGGGCTTATTCAGAACTGGAGAGTCTCCCAAGAGCAATCAATGTCGGCCCATAGAATCATTCAATTCGACATTAAGGAGGGCTTAGCCTTCAATAGTAAGATAAGGAACCCGAGAAGGACTGATTGGCTGACGTTTCAGTTAACTCTAGAATGGGATCAAACAGTGAGCTATGACATAAATGAGACAATAGCAGACGCTTACCAAGAAAGTTGTCCAGAGAGGGCAGTGACCTCAAGAAAGGACAACCCTTGGTGGAGCCAGGAGACTAGAGAAGCTGAGAAAAGAATGTAAAGGAAACTGTTTAATACAGCAAAGAAGGAGTGCGGAGCAGTTGGGATTCACTACACTGCCAAGCTTACAGTCTATAATAAACAAATAAGGAAGAGCAAGCCCACTTTCGCAAGTTCTGCACCAACATATAAAAGACACCACCAGCAGCGAGGGTGCTCAAAGCGATTTCAAAGCACAAGGGGACATTCAAGAAGCTCTGCCTAAAGAAATCGGACGGTAACATTCACGGAGAATGAGGAAAGAGAAGGCTAGACTTCTACTTCCTTACACATTTTCCCATGAGCATAGTACTGAACGAGTCAGATACACAAATAGAGAGGGAACCAGTCTGGTCTGCAGACAGAAGACCTAACTTGAAAATAGCCTCAGATATAATAAAATGACACAGAATACGGTGGGCAATTGTCATCTTCATGCCATATAAGGCTCCGGTCGTAGACGGGATATCACCGATACATCTACAGAAAGGACTGGAGCTGCAATTTCCGTATCTTATTAGACTATTTAGGGACAGCATAGCACTATATAACCTAGTTCCTGGAGAGTGGCCAGAGCTATCTACCTCCCATAGGTTGGGAAGAAAGATCCCTTTCAGCCCAAATCCTTTCGCCCGATAATTCTGACCTCTTTCCTACTCAAAACCCTTGAAAAAGTGGTGGACAACTACATGAGGCTTACGTACTTAGTAGAACGTCCTTTACATAAGAGTCAACATGCATACAGAGCGGGCAGATCTACTGAATCAGCGCTAGTAGAGCTCACGAGCTCTCTCAATAGGTCAGTGAAGGCTAAAGAAATTGCTTTCGGCGCCTTCATGGACATAGAGGGGGCTTTTGATAACACGGCGCATAACGTAGTAGTGAGAGCACTGACCAAAAGAAAAGTAGAGAAAGGACTAGTGATGTGGCTAGAACGCTTACTAGACTCCAGGATAGCAGAGGTGACAGTGGGTACCTTAACAGTCAGAGCCCAAACTACAAGGGACATGTGAAGCATAGTAGTTGATGAGCTCCTTGAAACTCTTGCAGACAATGGGTTTGAATGCCAAGGTTACGCCGACAACATTACCATTGTGTGCAAGGTAAAATATGAGCACACATTATGTGAAAGGGTGAAGCCAATTAAAATTGGAGATGCGGCATGACAGCTTTCCAACGAAGTCAAGTATCTTGGGGTAATACTAGATAGTAGCCTAAAGTGGAAACGTCAATTAGTAAACTCAACGAGGTAGGCAACCATGGCTCTAATGAGCTGTAGAGCTCTTTCTGGTAATAACTGGGGTATCTCTCCAAAGATACTCATGTGGATGTATGTAGCGATGGTACGACCAATTATTAGCTACGGTGCTGTGGTATGGGCTGAGCGAGCAAAACAGGTATGTGCGAAAAGGTCTCTGAGCAAACTTTAGAGACTGGCTTGTACGTGCATATCGGACGCAATGCGCACGTCCACAGCATTGGATTTGATACCACCACTGCACGTCTACATAAAGCAGTGTGCGAAAAGAGAAAGTTTTAGAATCCAGGGAAGTGTGGAAAGGCCTATCTATGTGAAAACACATGCCATTAGGTGGTATACAGATGGGTCACTCACTGAAAATGGGGCACGAGCAGGAGTATGCGGTCCCAAATTCAAGTACTATGAGCCGCTAGGAAAATTTTCAGGCATTTTCCAAGCGGAAATACACGCAATTGAAAGATGTGCAGCTTTCAACATGGAAAGAGGCTACATGAACAGGGACATTGTCATCTTCTCGGACACCCAAGCAGCAATCAAATCACTGATTGATCACAAGGTAGTCTCTGGACAAGTATGGCAATGTATAGACTCACTCAAAAATTTGGGTAGATCAAACAGGGTGACCATTTACAGGGTCCCGGGCCACGCCGGAATCCCAGGAAATGAAGTTGATGACGAAGCCAGTCTGCTTCATGCAGACTCTGTCTAGAGCATGACGAAACTCCAGAGCACCTACTGGAGGAGTGTCCTGCGCTCTGTAGAGTCAGATTTAATCAGTTGGGGACTCATACCCTAGATACAAGACAGATGAGGAACCTGAAACCAGGACAAATTTTGGCATTTCTGCACAAAATTGGGCTGGATAGGGAACTTTAATTCTTCTTCCAGTGGGAGGCACAATAGACCTTTTAGGTCGCAGCGCACTTTACTCCAAATAATAATAACAATAATAATATGTATTTATTAAAGCGACTTGTTCGTTAGACGCTATATTCTAAACTAAAACTAAAAACTAATAAAAAATATGCTCTAACTAGCTGCTCGATTGCTAGGGCTGTTATGTGTTATCTGTTAACAACTCCTCCCTCAGGATCATGACCGTCCCAGTCATACTGAAGTTTGTCGACGGCCACCTGTACTACCCTTGAATCCGATCCTTTGTAAATGAAATGAAAATACTGCGTTATATTCCAGCGGCGAATAATGGGGTGATGAGGATGTTCTTGGCTTAGAATGTTTGAATGCGGTGACTCCTTAATGACTGGAGTCTTGTTTACACAGGCTTCGCGTTGATTTGCGAATGATTTGCCGATGATTGCCATATTGTCGATATTGTTTTGTTGGACTTTTGTAATTTTTTCTTAAACTATTTGGCTAACGTCGTTAGATGATGAATGTATGACCTCTACGGGGTTTTTATCAGTGACTGAGTGAAGTGTTTTATTATACATACTCTACCGTTGCCCGCATTATTAGTTTAGTAGTGTACTCGATTTTCTTGTCTATATTTAGACACCTCGCGATTTCTCGCTCGTTGTCGCAATAAATGGTTTGCCAAAATTTTGTTGTTGGGAAATTTGACCCGATCTTGTGCTGAAAAGCGGCCAGTGTTGGCAAGTCGCAGTGAAACGCATTCACGACATTGAAGCCCATACCATTGCTAGTAGCTCATGTTCGTTCGTGGCGTAGTTTAATTCGCACTGTTTTAAGGTTCTCGATATCATTGTAATGGGCGGACCTGCCTGCGACAGAACGGCACCGATGACATTTGCGGATGCATCTGTAGTAAGATCAAACGGCTGCTTAAGGTCGGGATACAAGTGGGTGACACTTCTGATGCCAGAATATACCTTAAGCGTTCAAGAGCATTGCGCTGTGACTCATTGAATTCGATCGCGACCTTACGGGATCTGTGCTTGCTAACCGTTCCGTTTCCTCCCTTAAGAATATCTGTTAAAGGCCTGGCGATTGCGGCAAAATCCTTCAAGAACCTTCTAGAGTAACTTGCTTATCCTAAAAATAATCTGATACTATATAAATTTTTTGGTTCAACGTGTTCTTGTATGGTTCTGACCTTTTCTTGGTCAGTTTTCGCTCCACCTTTTGTCACTATGAGCCCTAAGTATTCGACGCTTTCTCTAAAGAACTTAGTTTTCTCATGTTCGCATCACTTAAGCACTTTAGTACGTTCAGGATAGTTCTCTCATTTAATTTCCTAAAGTCGATCTCCAATCATTTCTTCTTGTTGCCGTTGTCATCGATTCCTTTTTTGTCAACAATCCAAGATGGTCTAATTAGACCACCCTTTAGCAACTGTTTGATTTCGTTGCTTACGAAGTCTGCCACTCCCATAGTTTAGAATATATTGGTTGATTGCCCTCCGTACGAATAGTGGCGACGACAGATGTGTTAATGCGTCGTTAGAGGTCGAACATTTATTTATTTATAAAGGGCTAACAAATAATTAAAATTATGAGCTAGCAATGGTGTTGAGCAATGGCGACGAGGGCCTTCAGTTCGAATTGTACATAATATTGTTTTATAGGGCTTCTTATAGGTATTTATATCTATTGCTTAGCTTAGAATTAGGTGGAATCATCTTATATGTGGTGGAATAAATTTGTGTTTTTTAGGAATGGTATAATTTTTGAATAGTAATATTTGTTGTCTTCGGATTTTTAGCGCGTTGCTAGTGCAAAGTAAGTGTCTTATTGATACAATGTCGTTGCAGAATTGGCAGGTATTGGTATGGTTTGGATCGATGTAGTGTGTGTTGGTTATTTTTGTGTGTCCAAGTCTGAGTCTTGTTATTTTTATCTGGTCTAAACGTGAGATGGATAAGTGGTTGTTTCTTTTTGTGATGTGGTAGCGAATGCAAGAGAACGTAATGAGAGAGAGAAAAAGTAACGGTGTCTGAAGCTGCGCGCTAGAGTCAGCTTAAATGACAATGGTCTCATTGCACATTTTTGCGAACAAATAAATTTATTTATAAGAATACATGACATTGGTTTCGGGGTAGTAATCTGTCCACTACATGCCGCAGCGCTTAACTTGGGTTCAGAAGAAGGCACTCTGTGTCAACTGCTTTAAAGATGATCACAAAGCACAGGCATGCTCCAAGTGTAATAAAAAACACAACACGTTACTACATTTGGAAGGCTAACCAAGCAGCATGATGCAGGCCCCAGTCGTAGGAGCGGCAAGTAATAATAATTACAACCAACTAGCAAAAGTGGCAGTAGAAGGCACAAATGGTATCATATCAGATTAGCCAGCTCAAGAAATAAGGAGCAGATGGAAAATGCCACAAGCGGCCTTAGCAGACCCATAATTCTACATACCAGGAAAAATTGATATGTTGATTGGAGCGGAACATTACCACTCGCTACTATTGCCAGAACAACATAAACTAAACTCTGGAAGACCAATTCTGCAAAACACAGAACTAGGAGGGACGAACGCTGCAAACAAGTCCGCAGCAATCTGCGCAGCATCAACAGATGAAACAAGAAATGAAATAATGGAACGGTTTTGGACTTTGGATAACATAGAGTCAGAAGAAAAACATCGCACACCTACCGAAGTGCATTGTGAGACTCACTTCCTAGAGCACTTGCAAATTTGCAGCGGATGGCAGGTTCATAGTCAAACTTCCATTTTCTGAACACTGTTCAGCCCTGGGATATCGATATCGATGGATATAGCCACCAAACGCTTCTTGGTATTGGAACGCAGAGCCTCAACAGATACTTTGAAATAATGAATGATACTTTGAATGAAAGAATGGGTCACATGAAACAAGTGTTACCTCATCAAATACCTGAAAATCACAACGTTATCCCACATCATTGAACGAGTATATTAAAACCTGACAGCAGCACAACAAGGCTGCGAGTTGTGTTTGACGCATCATGTAAAACATCTACTGGAAAATCATTAAATGATATCTTACATGCAGGCCCTACCATTCAAAGCGATTTAATATCAATAATGCTACGTTTCAGAACACATAAGTATGTGTTTACTGCTGATATTCATCAACTAATTGTCTGGCGTAACAGTTCATCAAAGGAGTTAAAGTACTACAGATTAAAAACAGTGACATATGGTACAAAACGCTCCATTTCATGCAACAAAATGTCTGGATCATTTGGTCACAAAACATATGGACAAATTTCAAACAGGTGCAACAGCACTAAAACATGACTTTTATGTGGATGACTGCTTAACAGGCACAAATTCAATAACCGAAGCAGTGCAAGTTCAGCAAGAACTAAGAAAAATCCTGCAACCATCAGGATTTAAGCTTCGCAAGTCGTGCTCAAACAATGAGCAAATTCTAGAAGGAATCCCAAAAGACGATTGTAAGCGACGTCCAGCTTGGAGAAACGCTAGAACAGTACATTGTTAAGACATTGGGTCTTATATGTATGCCGAAGAAGCATCAACTCTGTGGCCGCACCTAGGCTAGCACGTCAACAAAGATTACAAAACGTGTAGTATGCTTTGAGCTGGCACAAATCTTCGACCCGTTAGGATTATTTGCGCCAGTAGTGATAAAGGCAAAAATATTTATGCAGCGTCTCTGGGAATCAAAACTCGATTGGGATAGCGAGTTACCTACAAATTTTCAAAACGAATGGAAGGAATATCGCGAGGACTTGCAGTGTCTAAACAAAGATTCCAAGATACATAATTGATGGGAAGACACCAGTCACTAGGGAGCTACACACGTTTGTAGATGCATCAGAGCGTGCATACGGTGCTGCAAAATACGTACGCGTAACAAGCAATTATCTGTACGCCTACTGTGCTCTAAGTCTCGAGTGGCTTTAACAGCAAAACATTCAGAGTTCGACAAGATCCTTATCTAAATTCTGAACTAGTGCCATGCTACTTTTGGTCAGACTCTACCGTTGTCTTATCATGGATTAATGCAGCAGCATCAACCACACATTTGTGGCAAATAGTATTGCAAAAATTCAGTTATTGACAAACCAAATCCAATGGCATCATGAATCATCTGCCAACAATGCAGCTGATGTACTCTCCAGGGGAACATCCGCACGAAATTTACAAGATCACAGATTATGGCTATTTGGACCATTATTTTTACACGGTTCACCAGACCAATGGCATCATGTATTATTTGCCAACAATGCAGCTGATGTACTCTCCAGGGGAACATCCGCACGAAGATTACCCGATCATAGATTATGGCTATATGGACCATTATTTTTACATGGCTCACCAGAAAAATGGATAGGACCAATATCCATCCCACCAAGCAACCTTGAAAGGAAGACTAAGCATGTGGCTCTAGCCATTTCGCCATCCACAGTAGGCGAATAACTGTACACTTGCAGGCACAGTCATTAATTCCACAAGTTGCAACGCATTGTTGCCTATATGTGGCGATTCTGGTACAAAAAATACAGATCAGCAACCACCACTCTATGTATGACAGAGTTAGATCAAGCCCGCAACCTAATACTGCGCACAATACAACTAGCTGAATTTCCAGTCGAAATAAAAATGTTGCGACGCCATAACACATTGGACAAAAAGAGTTCTATCTCATCGCTATCTCCCATAATAGGATCTGATGATTGGGTCAAGCCTCCATCCCCTACAATGCAAAACATCAAATTTTGCTACCGTACAACGACCCTAAAGTAAAAATGATACTGCGTGAGCTGCGTGAGGACAACCTGCACTGCGGCGCACAAGCCCTTCGGGCCAGCGCAAGGCAACATTACTGGATTTTAAATGACAAAACTATGTCAAGAATCATCATTCACAGCTGCGTAAAATGCAATAAGGCAAAACCCAAGCTGATGCATCAAATCATGGGACAGCTTCCAGCTGACAGAGACACCAACACGCCCGTTTCTAACCACTGGTGTGGATTATTGTGGACCAATCTGGATTCAACATAAGGTCCGTGGAAAAAGGCCAGATAGGGCATACATAGTCGTATTCTGCTGCTTCTCAACAAAGGCGGCACATCTGGATCTGGTAAGCGACCTAATAACAAATGCGTTCTTAGGAGCTCTGCGTCGATTCCTAAGCCGCCGCGGTAAATTTCAAACAATTCACTGTGACAATGCCACCAACTTTTTTTGGAGCCAACAACCAATGCAGTTGTACAATGCAATAATAAAAGCAAGCAACAAGCTAGACTGAGTGTCACCTGGGACACCCACAAATTGGCCAACAGATCCCAAAAAAGTGCCGGACTTGATAGATTTTGCAGTCACAAAAAATATTCCACGCAACCTGATAAGCGCCAACTCCTTATCAGATCTCTCTTTTGATCACTCGCCAGTACTAATAACTGTACACTTGCAGGCACAGTCATTAATTCCACAAGTTGCAACGCATTGTTGCCTATATGTGGCGATTCTGGTACAAAAAATACAGATCAGCAACCACCACTCTATGTATGACAGAGTTAGATCAAGCCCGCAACCTAATACTGCGCACAATACAACTAGCTGAATTTCCAGTCGAAATAAAAATGTTGCGACGCCATAACACATTGGACAAAAAGAGTTCTATCTCATCGCTATCTCCCATAATAGGATCTGATGATTGGGTCAAGCCTCCATCCCCTACAATGCAAAACATCAAATTTTGCTACCGTACAACGACCCTAAAGTAAAAATGATACTGCGTGAGCTGCGTGAGGACAACCTGCACTGCGGCGCACAAGCCCTTCGGGCCAGCGCAAGGCAACATTACTGGATTTTAAATGACAAAACTATGTCAAGAATCATCATTCACAGCTGCGTAAAATGCAATAAGGCAAAACCCAAGCTGATGCATCAAATCATGGGACAGCTTCCAGCTGACAGAGACACCAACACGCCCGTTTCTAACCACTGGTGTGGATTATTGTGGACCAATCTGGATTCAACATAAGGTCCGTGGAAAAAGGCCAGATAGGGCATACATAGTCGTATTCTGCTGCTTCTCAACAAAGGCGGCACATCTGGATCTGGTAAGCGACCTAATAACAAATGCGTTCTTAGGAGCTCTGCGTCGATTCCTAAGCCGCCGCGGTAAATTTCAAACAATTCACTGTGACAATGCCACCAACTTTTTTTGGAGCCAACAACCAATGCAGTTGTACAATGCAATAATAAAAGCAAGCAACAAGCTAGACTGTGTGTCACCTGGGACACCCACAAATTGGCCAACAGATCCCAAAAAAGTGCCGGACTTGATAGATTTTGCAGTCACAAAAAAATATTCCACGCAACCTGATAAGCGCCAACTCCTTATCAGATCTCTCTTTTGATCACTCGCCAGTACTCCTTCAACTAAATCTACATCCAGTTGCGGTAGATAAACCATTCAGGTTAACAACGAATTAAAACCAGACTTGCTTAAATACAAACAAGTGACAGGTTAAAGTTGGGCGCACCAACATTTAAATACACTAGACTAGGGTATGCAGCAAACACAACGCATGCACTCAACAAACACATTTACCACAATAAACAGCTAACGGCGTCACAAGCTCGTTTTCGCTGTAGCGTCGCAGCGACGCCCGTCGCTGCGCGGCGCGACGTTTGTTATTGGCGCGTCTAGACGTGCCACCCCGCTGTCATATGAAAATTGAAATGTGATAATTTCCTTTAATTATTTCTCCGATCGTTTTGAAACTTGCACAATCGGTTAAAAACATGACTAGGCAATTTTGTCTTATATATTGTTTTTTTTTCGAATTGCGGGGGAGGGGGGAGGAAATAAAAAAAAAATAAAATAAAAGCGTTTCGGTTTGGGATATTGGAGCACCTATATACCAAATTTTTGGTTGCCTAGGCTATTATAGTTGCTGAGAAGAAACAGTTGCTCAACATTCAGACGGAACAGAACCTGATAAGCGCCAACTCCTTATCAGATCTCTCTTTTGATCACTCGCCAGTACTCCTTCAACTAAATCTACATCCAGTTGCGGTAGATAAACCATTCAGGCTAACAACAAATAAAACCAACTGGCTTAAGTACAAAAAATATGTAAGTTCGCATATTGAGTTGAATCCACGTTTGAATGACGAAGCTGATATCAACTCATCCACAATCACTCTTGAGTCCGTCTTGGTCGCAGCAGCTCGCATGTCAACTCCACAAACGCAAAAAATATCGTACAATTATAGATACACGATCGTTGAAATAGAGCAACTTGTTTTAGCAAAGCGACGCGCACAGTGTGAATGGCAATCCAACAGATCTGCAAAGGCTAAAGGACGCTACACCAAGGCTCTCAACTGCATTACGTCATGAAGAAGAAAGGTCCCAAAACCTACAATGCCAATAAGGGCATCCACAGGCAACTGGGCGCGCAGTGACGGAGAAAGAGCCGACAGATTTGCAGAACATCTTCAAAATGTATTTCAGCCCAATACATTATCAAACGGGATCTCACTGCCAGCAACATCAGATATCGACATATTTACGTATGAACCAATTGTATTTAGGCCACATGACTTACTCAAAATCATAAACGAACAACTCAACCCAAAAAAATCTCCAGGATGCGACCTAATATCACCAAAAATGATTATTGAACTTCCTTCCTGTGCAGTTCGAGCTATTTGCCAACTTTTCAATGCAATCACGAGACATGGACACTTCCCAGAGGTTGGAAAAAGTCGATCATCATAATGATACCAAAACCTGGCAAAGACCGCACAATTGCCTCATCATATAGACCAATTAGTTTACTAACGTGTCTATCAAAACTATTAGAAAAATGCTTCTTGGCACATATTACCACATATCTTAGAACACACAACAAAATCCCGACTCATCAATTCGGGTTTCGAGAAAAACATGGTACCATTGAGCAAGTCAACCGCATAACTTCAGAAATCCGAAATGCATTCAAACAAAGGGAGTACTGCACTGCGATATTTCTGGACGTATCACAAGCTTTCAACAGAGTATGGTTAGAAGGTTTAATGCACAAAATTACAGAAATGCTTCCAACCAACACTCACAAACTTCTGAAGACATACCTTTACAATAGGAAATTCTCAGTAAGATGTAATGCTGCCATGTCCGATGACTTCATCATCAGAGCTGGAGTCCCTCAAGGCAGCGTGCTTGGACCAACACTTTACCTTATCTATACTGCGGACATCCCAACGAACAGGCAACTAACCTTATCCAATTTTGCTGATGACACAGCGATACTAAAGCCGCTCGAGATGCCCCAAGCAAGCAAAGGCGCAACTTTCTATACTCCTGGTGGCAGTGCAGGTTTCTAGGTATATAAAAAGGTTTTTATTTTTTTTTTGTAAACCCAAATAAATGATTAACAACATATAAAATGTTCATTACTAATAAGTACTAAACTTATTAACTAAACATATCTAACGTCTCTAAACTGTTTTAGGATTGCACGTTCCTTAGATTCTATCGCTGGTTGGTAGTCGTGGACGACGCAGACGGGAGCGGAACTGCACATCTTGTTTAGCCCATCGCGCGAGGGGACTTAGGATGCGAGAGAAAGTTTGCCTGTAGTTATTTTACCTTGTGTTCAGCTATTACATCTCTGAATGGACTGGTTGAATATTTAGATCTTTTCTGTATGTGTTTCGTTGATCAACGTACACGGTGCCCGGGTGATAGGTTCTAAGGATTTTTGACTCGACTCTCTGACAATATAAATGTTGCTATTGCTAGCGTTTCCCCATAGTTGGGAGCCATAAGTCCAGATGGGTTTAAGTACGGAATGTAAAGCAGGACCTTATTTTCAAGGCTGAGAGAGGACCGAGCGTTGATAAGCCAGTGAAGGCTATTGGCTTTTAGTTTTAGTTGCGTTCTCTTGGCTTCGATTCTCGAAACGGACACACAAGTCTTTAGCTATTTTCGTAAGCCGGCCGTACCGCATAGTTAAAATCGTATATTATACTCGACACATTGTGAAATTAACGAAACTAACGCACATAAACAAATGTTCGTTTACTTTTATACGCCAGTCAGAGAGCCAATTATCCACATCGACCATATGAAGAGCCAGTTGCGCTGATGCCTGCATAGGGCACCTCGAACTGCAGAGAATAGCTGTATCGTCAGCATAGGTGAATGTTCTTAGCCGTCTACTTGTCGGAATATCTGCTGTGTAGAGGACATAAAGTGCTGATCCAAGTACGCTGCCTTCTGGGACTACAGCTCTGATCACATAGTCGTCAGACATAGAATTGCATCTCACTGCAAATTTCCTGTCATATACGACTCTAATAATTTGTGTGTATTATTAGGAAGCGTTGTTCTGATCTTATGCGTTAGTCCTTCTAGCCAGACTCTATCGAATGCTTGGCATACATCTAAAAATATTGCAGTGCAATATTCTCGGTTTTCGAATGCGTTTCTTATTTCGGATGTTATGCGACTGACCTGCTCGATAGTGCCGTGTTTTTCACGAAACCTGTTCAGGCATCGATAGTCTTAAAAACATACATTTAAGTACACTAAACATACAGATTTTATTGTCACAAATAACACACAATATTACACAATTAATTGACATAAATAACAATAAAATAGTAATGCAGGTCAAGCATTGGTAAGCAGAAAAAATATTGCTGATCGTACATAATATGCTGACCATACTTTATGGGTCAACAACAGTCGATCAGTCAACCCGGCAGTATGCCAATTATGCTGCGTTGCAATGACCCACAACCATTTAATACACTCATTGAAAGACAAATTATAATTGCCCAACTATCTGACTAAGCTTTTATTATGTATAGATATTGTAGTGTATTACACTCTGATAATTAAAAGATGCGTCTGCTCTGTTTGGCTCTTAAATTCATTGTGTCCGTATATTCTCTTGTTCTTATGTTCTAGTTTACAGTATTCATATATGTTAATTATGAAATGTTATGTTATATATGTTATGTTAAATATGCATATGTTAAATGTAAAAGGTGTGACCATACATGAGTAAGTTATAAGTGATAAATACCTAACATGCCCCTCCTTAAGATGGTTCTTATTTTATACATAACAATTGTGTTATCTTATCGTAATAGTAGTTTACATTTCATGTATATTAACAATTGATTCATATTTAAATATTTTTATAAGCTAAATCAATATTTTTACCCAAATTTTTTTTTACTAACTCTTCCGTCCTTGACGTGGTCTCAACTCTCTTTTGGTGGGTGATGTTAAAACTTCAGAATGGTGACTGATTGTGTTCGTCTTCCATATTAACTTGATTCTCAACTATAGAGCTTTCGCTGTTGACCAGTTCGTTGCTATTTGTAACTTCAGTTGCAACTTCATTGTTTGCTTCCATATTTTTATTTCTTATTTGATCTAAATGTCTTTTTATTTCACGATTATTATGAGATAGGATACAACAATATGATCTAGGGCCTAGTTGTTCATTTATGGTTGCTTGAGTCCAACTAGCTTTATTTGGATTTTTATAATCTCTAACCATAACTTTCTGACCTTTTCAAAAAGTGATGTTGCGTTTCCCTTATAATCGCTTATACTTTTGTATTGTTTTATAACTTTTTGTTCAGTGAATGTGGGTGGTTTTAATGAATTAAATCTTGTTTTTAGCAGAAAAATAGTTTAGCAGGTGATTCTCCTGTTGTGCAATGTACAGTGTTTCTGTAATCTATGAGAAATCTGTTTAACATAGTGTCGAACTCACAATTTTCATTTTCTTTAATGTTTGCATATAATGATTTTTTTTACTGTTTTAACAAAATTTTCTGCTTGTCCATTCGTGGATGGATGACCTGGTGCAGTCAGTATAAGCTTGATATTATTGTTTTTCATAAATGTTTGAAACTCAGTTGATGTAAATTGTCTGCCATTGTCACTGACTAACTTATCAACGAATCCATATCGACAAAAAGATTCTCTTAACTTGTTTATTGTAAATGAAGTAGTGATATCTTTTGTCTTAAAAACCTCAACCCATTTTGTAAAAGAGTCTATGACAATAAATAAATAATAGTTTTTGATAGGTTCAGCAAAATCTGCATGGATCCTACTCCAAACTGTATCTGTCGATTTCCAGGGTATAAGTGTTGCTCTTTCACATTTGTTAGTGATTAATTTTAAACCTACTGATTGTAATTTATTTAAAACTAATTGTTGAACTATTAAGCTTTTTTAATAGCTATTTTTAAGTTTTAATACAAATAAAACTCACGAATTTAAATTTTAAGATTACAAGTTTATTTTGCTGCAATAGTGCAGGCTTTTATGATAAATGTTTAATGTTCAATTACAATTTGTAAATTGTGCGGCACGGCCGGCTTTTATGCGAAACGAAAACGAAACTTATTGCTTACAGCGATCGAATATAACTAAACCATACAAAGTAAGTGCAGCTTTGCATAGAGAGAGCGATGTAAGTTAGAA
Organism: Drosophila busckii; assembly: GCF_011750605.1. NCBI lineage: Eukaryota > Metazoa > Arthropoda > Insecta > Diptera > Drosophilidae > Drosophila > Drosophila busckii. Next base: position 328 of record NW_022872718.1, on the reverse strand, counting down.
GCGCAGTGCCAAAATGCACGCGCACAGAAGAGAGCATGAAGTTAGACGCGCAGTCCCAAATGCACGTATTAAGACAAGAGAGCGAATTTAGAAGTGCAGTGCCGAATGCACGCACAAAGAGTAGAGCGCGAAAGTTCAGCGCTAAGCGAGTGAAGTTAAAGTAAATCATATGTTTTGTAGTTTGTGATGCTTATGTTACTTTTTGGTCTTGCATGATCAAACACTAATTTTAAATATGTTCATGAATATTGCGGCCTGTAATGGTCTGCTGCAGACTTAATACCAAAAGGTAGTCTGTTGACTTTTAACAAACCTATGTGTGTGCTCC